>NC_032092.1:830545-851103 GCF_000182965.3 Candida albicans SC5314
GAATTTGCAACACTTTTCTTCTCTCATTCAAAGTAAATTGAATTCTCCATTGAAAAAAAGTTTAATATGAAACAAACTTCAAACTTCAATTACTTTAGAGAAAAGTTCTATGAAACGTTCATCCATAAAAGGGTTATGATACTCTTATTATCTATTGAATTGAAATGAGAGGGGAAATTGAAATTACTTGAAATAGCTATGACAATGATAATAACAAGATATTAAAAGATTGCATATGTGTACATAACTTTTTGGTGACTTGTTTTACATTAAAGTGGACCTGTTTCGGATTAAAGAAAGTTTATATTATAATACGTGCTTCAAAATCGATACTTTTAGTATAATCAAGTCAAGGAAAATGGTATAAACTATGATCCAATGCATTATCATAAGACTAATTTTTCACAATCAGAAACCAAAATACAAACATACCCCACCGTATGATTAGAAATGTATACTAATACCTTTTTACGTTGATATTTAGACCTGGTACGCATATATTAACTGTCAATAAATCTCATGGTTTTGAAAAGTGTTGATATTTTTCTTCAAGTAGCAAAATTTCTCATTCAAGAAGTTTTTGCCATAAGCATTGATTAATAACCCAAGTTTATATTACCATAATTATTATATATATCCCATCAATTAGAAATATAGTTGTTTTCACAGTTTTGGCAAATGTGAATGTTACTAGATGAGTGTTTTTGATGTAAATAAGGAGGGTGACCAAGGTAGTCAAATGGTTCTGATTAGATCGAAATGATTTTCATATAAAACTAAAAGAGATATAGCAACATTCTTATTCTTTGAGAACCGCATATCATGATTCTTGTCCTTGTTGTTAGGAATCTGAATCCTTTGGAACCGAAGAGACTGTTTCATTTTGATCAAAATCAGTTGACTTTTTATTTCGCAGTAAATTTTATTACTTTTGGTGTTGATTGTCTTCTTTTATATATGATATGGTGTAATAGATAAACTACTCTTGATTATAAACCTTGTTGTGTTCTTTCTCTGTCTTTTATTGCTTTTGCAACCAGAAACTTTGGCGTTGTGGTTTAACCATATAAAATCTCTATATTGGTGGGAACGCGCGAAATTCTTCTGTCTTACTGTTTGTTTTTATCCAGAAATGCACGACTTACAAATTTAGCTTTGTTAAAGTTACTAATCACATGTGACTCAGACAGGATTAACTGAAACAAGAGTGAGATTAAACTTTATTTGGATAAACACATGAAAGGTTAGGCAAACTTTGTTGTGGTAATACACGAGATTGAAGGCTTATTCAGTAAAAAATAATAATAATGGTGGTAGGTGGGTTATTACAGTTGATGACGGAAGTTCAAAGGTATAATATATATTATATACTTCAGAAATTCTAAACAAAGTTTCTTCAACTCAAAAATTGTTTTGAACGGAACGCAGTATATCAAAGCATCAATTACAAGAGAATCATCATTTCGATAGTGATCGACAATGTACATCTCTACATATTTTTTATTGGTGAATATTTTAAAATTTCCTCCTAAAGAATTTAGAAACTAAGAATAATTGAAGAAGGAAAAGGTCAAAA
The DNA here is from genome assembly GCF_000182965.3 of Candida albicans SC5314. Taxonomy (NCBI): domain Eukaryota; kingdom Fungi; phylum Ascomycota; class Pichiomycetes; order Serinales; family Debaryomycetaceae; genus Candida; species Candida albicans. The sequence goes on from NC_032092.1 coordinate 832,122, forward strand.
CACACTTTAACAACTGCAACAATTATTATCAAGGGGGGGTATAGTGATTACCTTATACATAAAAATTGTCAAATCTGAACGCGGTATAACTTCATCGAGTCAAATCAAGAATTGCCATTAGTTGTGTTCACCAATTATTAACCATCTGCTTTGTGCGGAACTTTTATCAAAGTAAACCAGCGATCAACTAATCACTCCATCGGTATTAGCAGACAGTATTTAATATTAGTTTTCTTCACACTGAACCTACTCCCATGACAATCATAAACATTGATCCAGATTTTTTTTTTTGAATTTGCAAAGCTCCCCTCTGAAGTTATTGCTTTAATTCTTGGGTTTCTACAAAAATGTATGTTGCCGTACCTATTGTATTTCCGACCAATTAAAGAGATCGTTGCATCGGTTATTCTATCAGATGTAGATATTACTAAGCAAATCGAAAGGCATAAGGGTAGTCAAATATCATTAACAGGTTATGGGGGGGTACTACTGCAACAAGTTTCAAATCACAGCCAGCAATTTTATGAAAGGTATTGAACAATTGAACATGTATCCAAAATCAATTTATATATACGATATGGAACAATTTCAATACGAGCAGAATACTCTTATTGAAGTTTTAAAGAAATCTCCGGGAACTCATGCTTGTTTTTCTCAGAGCAGCGATCTGGACTCCGAAACAATGCTGAAATTTTATATTAATTCTAATGTCAAGTTTGATCATTTAGAATTGTCATATTTCCTGAATCCACTCACATTACCACTTATTGCCACAAGTATTAAGCTACATGGCACTAGATTGAATAATTATGCAATTCCCGGTGTCAAAAAGCTTTCACTTTTTCAAAACTCTAGTGGCGACAGGGATCAAATTTATACTTTTTCTTCCGATTTGGAGGATTTGTATATTTCTGCTCGAGAATCGATTCAAGTAACTTTACCTCCAAATTTGCGGAAACTACTGATATCTGCAGGTCCGAGCCTGGTAGATCTTGTATCTGAAGAAATGGTTAATTTAGAATACTTTCTGCTTATGTTTCCGAATATTCAATCATTTAGCGAAACTGGAATAATTGCTCCAAATTTAAAAAATCTAGTTTTAATACATTGCCACATTTCTAATTATGATGGTTTAAAACAGTTCCAACATTTAAAGGATTTAGAATTAAAATGCCTTAGTTTTCCTATGAGTTTATTTAATGATGGTTGTTTACCTGAGTTAGAAAGTTTTACATGCAAGGAATGCTTGATTCACAATACAGGAGATTTTGACAAGTCATTATCAATTTTTCCTCCAAATTTGAAGACATTAGAACTCGAAACTTGCAAGTTTGTAAATACCGAATTTAGCAATTGGGTACTTTCTGATACATTGGAGATCTTACGTATTTCTGATCTGCCCTTTAAGGATGGTTTTTTGGGTGAGTATCTAAAGGATGTCGACGTTAGTGGGAACGAACTCACACTTGATAGTAACTTTAGAATCTTTCATATGGTCGAAGAATTCACTTTGTACCCCTATTATCTAACTTTTGAAAGTCTGGATTTTATGTATCATTTACCAAATAACATCTTACGATTGCACTTGATTTCCAACGGAGAGGGAAAGATGAGCCCTCTTACTCAAATGGTTAAATGGCCGCTGATGTTGACTGATTTCGCATTTCGAAATTTTAATATTGATAATCAGACATTGGAGCTATTGAATATGAAAGAATCCAACCTTGAGATAATTAAAATTTGTGGAGGCGATGTCAAAAAGTTATTTGCAGACTTATTTCCCGTTAGCGTTAAAGATCTATCCTTGAATGATATGGGCATCCAGAAATTACCAGATTCATTTGAAAATTTAGAAAACTTAAGAAGTTTGTCTTTATTTGAAAACCAACTAAGAAAAGTAAATTCTTTAAAATTGCCAGTGTCAACATTGCAGACATTGAATGTTTGTCGATGTAACCTTCATTTAATATCGCCATTTTTGGTTTCAATGCTCGAGGAAAAGAACAAAAATGCAGAATTAGAAATTTGCGCTTGGGGGAATACAAATATTAGTGTCATTGATATAAGAACAGCATTGAAATCAATTAAAGGACTTTCATTAGAGGTCGATGATTTTGATAAAACATTGACAGAAATATCAAAACATTCTTCTCGTTTACAATGTAAGTATTTTGTATATGATCCTTATTCTAAGGAGTCTAAATCTTCTGCAACAGAAGAGGTTGCCCTTGACTATGATCCAGATGATCTTTACGATGGAAGTGATAGTAGTTTGGATGAAGAAGATGCCGGTGGTGATATCAAAAGAAGAAAAATGTAAACAATGATTATCATGTTATACAATGGGATAAATCCTATATCAAAATATAAAGTATGGTTGGTCAGCTATATATAGAATCTCTTCATAGATTATCTAGAATAAGAGGAACAACTTTTCAAACTATCATTTTAAAATTGATTTCAATAAAGTTAGACGAATTTCTCTTGCTGTTATATTTGTATGCAATTGGGTAATTGTCTATTCCAAAAATCATCACTAGGATTCAACAAACATGTAATGAGGCAATAGACAACTTTATAGCTTTAACAATATTAGTTTTTGGAAATCCATATAATTTGAAAAAATCATATGTCACGTGATGCGATTTTCTTGGTGTAACAATTTTTGCAAAATCACACTCCCCCAACAACAAGAAATCTCTTAGGTTTCATAAATCATACATGAAAGTTCTTTTCTATAAAGCGTAAACACTCAAGTAACTGGTTCAATAATTTCATCTTTTTAACCTACAATAGTATAAAGCAATACTAAAAGTTTAGTTGTTGAATATTATTAACTTATATAAGTCAATCCAGGAATTGTGTACAGAAGCAGTTTCAAGTTCCAAACCAATACCCCTGTTCCCCCAATTTGATCTCAATTATACCACAACTTGAATCAAACAAACAAGAAATATGTCATCATCGATATCTGATTGGATCCGGAATTTTTTCCAACCATCAACATCTTATCAAAGAGTTGGTACTAGCAGCAATAGCAGTATACCAGGATCTTTCCCCACTGAACAAGAATCAAATTCACCACCACATCCACCATCATCAAGAATCAGTCCCGTTTTCAATTCACAAACAATAAATTCAACCTTTCGTAATTTATCATCTTGGCTTAATTATTTATTAATTCAACCATTGATTATTATAATATTAGTAATATTTCGAATATTATCAACAATTATTAACGTCATTTATTTTCAAAATCAATCACCGTCAATAGTTAATGGGAGTGGTGGTGGTGGTGGTAGTGGCAGTGGTATAGATGGTAGTACAAATAATAATAGTCGATGTGAATTTGTTGATCCAGTAGCTAAAGCTAGTAAATTTATTAGAGATTTGGAAGATAATTTACAACCACCGCTGATATTGCAAGGAAATGATATTAATAGTGGTGGTGGTGGTAGCAATGATACACACTCGCCGATAACACTGGCAACAAGACCTGTATCAGGAACAACAGTAACGACGACAACAACGACAACATCAACCACGATATCTAATAGTGAGAGATTACCACCATTTTTTCAAGGAAGTTATACTCAGGCATTATATATGGCTACTAAAAGGGGGAAATTTTTATTTGTTTATTTAACTAATCCTCATAATGAAAATGCCAATGGAATTTTCAATAATATTATTACTAATGAAATTTTTTTAAAAATTTTCCGAACTAATGAAAATATAATTATATGGGGAGGTGATTTAACTAATCCTGAAGCTTATCAATTAGCTAATAGTCTTGCTGTTACTAAATTTCCATTTTTAGGATTATTATGTTTGACAAGATCACTGAAAATGACACCTGAAGGACCAAGGAAAACTGTTAGTAAATTATCATTAGTTAGTAAAATCCAAGGAAATATAATTAATACTCAGAGTTTAAGTTTAGGATTACATCAATATCAAAATCAATATCAAGATACAAATTTTGATGATGGTAATTTATCAGTGGCTAATGAATTAATTAATAGGAAATTTTTAACAAAAATTGCAAAATATTCTCCAGAATTGAATTTAATTCGTCAAGAATTACAAGATAAATATATGAGTCAAATATTATTAAAACAACAAGAATTAAATTACCAAAAATCATTACAAGCTGATAAATTGAAAAAACAAAAGAAACAATATGATACATTATCAAAACAATATTTAATTTATCAATTAGATAGATTTGAAAAATATTTAACAAAAGATAGAGTTGCTAATGATAATATAGCGAAAATTGCTATTAAATTGACTAATGGGAATAGAGTAACTGGATATTTTCCATCTAATAATTCAATTGACGATATATTTATATTTGTTGAATTGATTAATCGAGGATATTTAAATGTTGCTAATAATTCAACAACAACAACAACAACAACAACAACAACTAAATTAACATCAACATTAACTGAATCACAAGCATTAACAAAATTTAAAGATTTTAAATTAATTTACAATTTTAAATTATTATCACCATTACCTCCTAAAATTTGTTTAAATGATGTATTATCATCATCTAAAGATACCACACCCACCGCCACCACCATCAAGATTAATCAATTTGATATAATTTATCCAAATGGTTTATTAATAGTTGAAGATATACAAAAGGATTAAATAACTAATAATATATATTTCTTGTCTTTTCTTTTCTATTTCTTTTTAATCTTATTATTAACATTACTATTACTGTTATTGTTTGTATGACTTTTCTTTTTATCTTTCTTCTTTTTCAATCCAATAAAATCCAGATTTTAATATTTGAATATATTGATCCCAAAATTCATTCAATTGATCTAATTCTACCACCGTTGATATTTTAACTCTTTCCTTCTTCTTTTGGACTTTACTGTCAGTTTTGGTTTTGGTCTTGGTCTTGATTTTATTATCACTTGAATTCATTGATAATCTAATCAATAAAGGATATTTCGAATCATTATTAATTGTAGTGGTGGTGGTGGTAGTTTTCGGAGTTGGGGTGATTACATTTGTTGGTAAATCATTTATACTTTCATCTTCTGCAGTTGTGGTTGTTGTTATTGATGATAATGATGGTGATAATCTTTTTTGAGTTAGATATATTGATGATTTACCATTATTTGATTGTGTTAAAGTTTCAACTTGTTTTAGAAATTGTGAATTATCTAATCTTGTCATGATGGTTTAAAAGTGAGATTGATTTAGTTTTGTTTATGTTTGTAATCTATAGGAGATGTAAWTRAATGAAACCTGATTGAAAGGATGTCTTTTGTATGTGTTAAACTTAATTTGGTGGTGGAATTGAATTGGAAAATTTTTTTTCTTTTCTTCAACACCCGAACCAAAAAAAAAAAAAAATCCTTCCCCCCACTAATTCAAGTTTTAACATTCTAAATCCTCTCTACGTTAAACTAATCCCATTCGTAAATAATAAATATTAATATTAAACCTATAAAACCTTTCAAGTATAAAAACAATCAACAATTCAATCATATTATACATATTTTCTACTATATTTTTAAATTTTTCTAATCTACAACATAGACTTTCCTTTTTTAATGAATACTAGTAATCAAATCATTAGCATCAACTGAATCACCTTCATGAATCAAAATATCACCAATTTCTCCTGAACAAGGAGCACTAATAACCATTTCCATTTTCATAGCTGATAATACGGCAATTGGATCACCTTTAGCAATTTGTTGATGTTTATGAGCTCTAATTTCAATGACAACTCCTGCCATTGGTGCCCCAACTTCATTTGATGCTGAAGCTTTTGGTCTAGTTTTCAGTTCAACAGAAACGGTTTTATCTTCAACGGAAACTGATCTCATTTCACCATTTAATTCGAAAAATACTTCTCTAGTACCAGTTTTTTCCGAAACATCACCAACAGCCATTAATTTAATGATTAATGTTTTACCTTGTTCAATATCAACGGTTAATTCTTCACCAATATTACAAGGTTTAAGGAAATATCTTGTTGGTAATACTGATAAATCACCATATTTATCAACAATTTTTCTAAATTGTTCAAATACTTTAGGATACATGACATAAGAAGCAATATCGGTTTCAGTGATTTGAGTTCCATAACGTGAAGTCAATTCTTCCTTTATGGCGATAAAATCAATTGGTGGTAAAGTTAAACCTGGTCTTTGATTCAATTTTTGACGTTTATTACCCAAAATATTGGTTCTTAATGGTTCAGGGAATCCTCCATATGGTGTACCCATTAATCCTTGGAAGAAATCTAATACGGAATCGGGGAAATCTAATTCTGAAGCTAATCTATTGACATCTTCTTCAGTTAAAGTATTACTAACCATAAATTGAGCTAAATCACCAACAACTTTAGAAGTTGGAGTAACTTTAACTAAATCGCCCAAAATTTGATTAGCAACTTTATAAGTTTCTTTAGTTTGAACCCATTTAGTACCTAAACCTAATTGTTGAGCTTGGAATAATAAATTAGTCAATTGACCACCGGGGATTTCATGTTGATAAACTTCTGGGTCAGGACCTTTCAAATCAGCATCAAAACATGAATATAATAATCTCATTTGTGCCCAATAATTATCTAATTCTCTAACCATAGATTCAGAAAGACCAGTTTCAATTGATCCTTCTAATGATGCTAAAATTGCACTAATTGAAGGTTGAGAAGTTAATCCTGACATGGAATTCAGAGCGGCATCAACAACATCAGCTCCAGCAATGGCACATGCCGTCATTGAAGCAACACCAGTACCGGCAGAATCATGAGTATGAACATGAATTGGTAAATCAGGGTAACGACTTCTAATTTCTCCAACTAAAAGTCTAGCAGCGGCAGGTTTTAATGTCCCGGCCATATCTTTAATCCCTAAGAAATGAGTACCCATTTTAACAATTTCATCAACAACTTTCAAATAATATTGTAAATTGTATTTTTTACCTGGTTTCATCATATCACCAGAATAACAAACGGTGGCTTCAACAACCCCACCAGCTTTTTTAACGGCATCAATCCCGACTTTTAATTGTTCTAAATCATTTAAAGCATCGAAAACACGGAAAATATCTACTCCATTTTCTTTAGCTTCTTTAACAAATTGATCAATGGCATTATCAGGTAATGAAGAATAAGCTACACCATTAGCACCTCTTAAAAGCATTTGGAAAGGAATATTAGGAACTAAACTTCTCAATTTTCTTAATCTGGCCCATGGATCTTCATAAAGAAATCTCATACAAACATCAAAAGTGGCACCACCCCAACATTCTAATGAAAATGCACCTTTCAAAGCATGAGCAGTTGTAGGAGCAATATTTAATAAATCAATGGTTCTAACTCTGGTGGCTAATAATGATTGATGAGCATCTCTCCAAGTAGTATCGGTGATTAAAGTACCATTAAATTGTCTAACTTTTTTAGCAAACACTTCGGGACCTTCTTCTAATAATACTTGTCTCCAACCTCTAGGTGGTGGAGTATGATCAACATCAATAGTAATGCCGGTTTTAGGTTCATGAATTTCTGGAATAATGGCATCAGTGTCTAATTTAGGGTATCCTACTTGACCTTTAATTGAAGATCCATTAACGACAAGATCGGCCAAATATGATAACATCTTGGTGGCTCTATTTTGAGAACTAATCATTTGGAAAAGTGATGGAGTATCATCGATAAAAGTAGTCCAACAATCACCAGTAATAAACACTTCATTAGTTAAAAGAGCCAATAAGAATGGAATATTAGTTTTAACACCTCTAATTCTAAATTCAATTAATGCTCTCAACATTTTTCTTCGAGCAATTTCATAAGTAGACCCTGAACATGAACATTTGACCAACATAGAATCATAATGAGGAGAAATGATTGATCCAACAAATCCATTACCACCATCTAATCTAACCCCATTACCACCAGCTGATCTATAAACTTCGATTTTACCAGTATCAGGTTGGAAATTTTTAGTTGGGTCTTCAGTAGTAATTCTACATTGAATAGCAAATCCTCTAGTAGTGATTTTATCTTGTAATAACCCCAATTGTTGTAATGAAGCGCCCGCAGCAATTTGGATTTGAGCAGCAACAATATCAACGCCAGTGATTTCTTCAGTAATAGTATGTTCAACTTGAATTCTTGGATTAATTTCAATGAAATAATGTCTATTTTGTTCATCAACCAAAAATTCTGCTGTACCGGCATTTCTATAATTGGCACTTTTAGCCAATTTGACAGCATCAGTTAAAATGGCATCACGAACCAGTTTAGGTAAATTTTTAGCAGGGGCAATTTCAACAACTTTTTGATGTCTTCTTTGTACTGAACAATCTCTTTCAAATAAATGAATGACATTACCATAATTATCGGCTAATAATTGAACTTCAATATGTTTTGGTTTATCTAAAAATCTTTCAATAAAACAAGTACCATTACCAAATGCAGTTTTAGCTTCTGAAGTGGCACGTTTAAATGCATCTTCAATATCATCACCTTCACGAACAACTCTCATACCTCGACCACCACCACCAAATGCAGCTTTAATAATAACTGGTAATCCGTATTTTTCAACAAATTTTTTCGCTTCATCAACTGATTCAATTGGACCCGGAGTACCAGGAACCACGGGGACATCATTTTCAATAGCTAAAGTTCTAGCACTAACTTTATCACCCACAGAATCAATAGTTTTATATGAAGGGCCAATCCAAATAAGACCATTTTCTTCAACTTTTCTAGCAAATTCACTATTTTCTGAAAGAAAACCATAACCAGGATGAATCATATTAACATTATGTTTTAAAGCAATTTGAATAATTTCATCAATTTGTAAATATGCTCCAACGGGGGAAAATTGTCCTTTTTTACCAATAACATAAGATTCATCAGCTTTTAAACGATGCATAGATAATCTATCTTCATGAGAATAAATGGCTACTGTTTGCATTGATAATTCATGAGCAGTTCTAAAGATTCTAATGGGGATTTCACCTCTATTGGCCACTAAGATTTTATTCATTGGACCTAAAACAGTGGATTCTCTTCTCATTTGATTAATTCTTGCATCTTGACTAGTAGCCTTTTGAATTGATGTCATTGTGTATAGGGGAGGGGAGGTAGAAGAAAGGTATGTGTATGAAGAATAAGAGAAGGAAAGGAAAGGAAAGATAAATAAATAAATAGAATGAAAGAATGAAAAAGAAATAGAAATAGAAAGAAATGGGAAAAATTAAAAAAAAAATTTGTCTTTAGAGAAAGTTGGGAATAAATTGATTGATATTTATATTAAATTACTTATTAACCACTCCACTCAATTCAATTCAACTCAACTCAACTCAACTCAATAAGACAATGTGAGAAATGGAATTTGGGGGAGAGAACGAAGAAAAAAAAAAAATCAATTGATTTTCAGATTTGTGTTGCAAATACAATTTACAACACTTACACACCTACCTACACAGACATCTTACACATCATAAGCAATATATGAATTGCTATTCAGTTAAGATTGATATGAATACTTAATTGAAGACAAATCTCATTGATTTCTATTACTGTTGTTTGTTCTTTTGGTGTGTGTGAAGGTTGAAAATACTTGTAAACCTGTATATAATATGTATTGTTAATTCAACGTTCACCCTCATCAAGAGAAAGAGAGACAGAGAGACAGAGGGATTAAACTTTCGGAGTTTTTTTTTTTTTTTTTGTGAGAAATATTTCCCATTCTTGTGTTATAATTTTCATTCTTATTAATTTACAAATGACTCAATTTACAAATGATAGTAGTAGTAGTTGTTGTAGTAGTAGTGACGTTACTGGAATTGAGGTTTTAAATGATGAATCCTTTGGTATTAAATAGTTGTTTTTTTTTTTGTATAGTTTTGATAAGTTTCCTTTGATGTAATAATTGCCCTTATTACTTTATCTCTTATCTGTTTATTTTAACGAGATAAGGAAAACATTTGAAAAAGAAAAGAGGGAAATGGGGGGGRGCGGGAGGGGGGAAGGAGAGATAAATCCTGTTTACTACTGCCGTCTAGTCAATATTTAACTTCTTCAAAGTATCATTTGGTTAGTTAATTGCAAAATTCATGTGAAACTGAAATTGAAAATTCATTTAACCACCGGTTAATTAATTAGATCATTGATCATGCATGTTAAAAGAAAATAGTATTCACCAGTAGGTAGCATTGAAAGCAAAAAAAAAAAAAAAAAAACTAGTCATAACGCTTAGATATTGGTTAGGAGAGAGAGTAAGTGTTTGTGTCATACCATTCACAGTCAATACCCGAAATCATAATCCTATTCAAGATGGATTGAAAAAGTCCGAAGACAATTTGAGAATCACAAAAACCGTTTGTATAGTTTTTATTTTTTTTTTTCTGGGTTTATTTTAGTTTGAGTCATCATCATCATTCATCATCATCATCATCTCTATGGAAAAACTTTTTAGTTTTTCCTATTTTTCCATTTAGGGGAGGAGGACAATAGATATCTCTTTATCGCAAACCAATGAAATTTGTTCAAATTATATATTAATCAATTTGAGAGCAAAAAACAATAAATTATTTTACAACCTAATCAACTAACAATTTGTTTTGTTTGATCTTATTGCAAAATTTAGATACCTTTCTTTGTTTCATTCTTTCAATTTTCAGGTTCTTTTAGTTTCAATTATCAAATTACACAATATAAACTACAATAACAACGGAATTCTTTGAATTAAGAGGGGAGGGGTGAAAGTGAAGGGAAAAGTTTGGTTATTGTTCGGAGGTATACGTCCGAATTAACAACCAAAATGTTAAGTAAGTAATTTATATATTAGAAAAAGTTTAAAAATTAAACAATAGAATTAGTTTATAGTGGATACTGTCAATAATAATAATAATAAGGTTTTTTTGTATTGAGTTGTAACTATTATTATCTACACAAGATTATGAAAAAGGTTGCAATTATAGATATTATGAATTGTTGTTCTTGTTGATTTCTAATTTAACCGCGGTTCAAAAAACAACATCTTTTTTTTTTTTCCCATTTCCATTTTCGCACCTAAAAAAAAATTGAATATTTTTCTTTTATTTTATTCAACGGAGTTTAAGGTCCGGTCAATGATTAATTAATTAAACAACTACTTGGTTTTAATTTAGATTGTAAAAAAGAATAGAGATATGAGTAATTATATTAATGACTTCCACTGAGGGTATATATATAATAGTTCAATGTTGTTTACACGTGTATATATATAATTTAGGAGAAATATCTACACATTTATTTTGTTTCGAATTGGTAAGAATATCAAAAGGAAAAATTTCTACTCAATAGGTATGTTTACTAGACTTTTCGATTTTTTACTTAGAGTTTAGATGTTGAATCGGTTCCAATCACCAGGCACTTAACATGGCAATCAATAGTTAATTTCCCCCTCTTCTATTGGAAAGATAGTAGTCAATTATTGTATGTACTACAATCAATAATATACTAACTCACCTACATTCCATCCACCCTCTGCTTCCTTTATGTTTGACAACTAAATATCGTATAAATCTGTCCACTTGTTTAACTAAATCACTGTTAGGTAGTAGACGTGCTCTCACCAATAGCTTATTATGAGTACACGTGCCATAGTCATTGTAGGTGATTACACGTGGTATCATACATATCTGCTCATCTAATGAGAGTACTTAAGTAGTACAGTTGCCTCCTTCCTACATATTTTTATATAGTTTACATACTAATCAATCAAGTCATTAGACTTTGTTCCTTACAATCACCAAGGGAGTTTTATTTTTCCCTTGCTTATTGTTGTCAGAAAAAATTTAGATCATTCATCAGAGCACGTGATCAAATGTTGATTGAAATTGTTACAAATTCGTATAAACTGTTTTTTTTTCGCGCTGGATTTTTGGATTATAGGAATTGGCCATCCGAAAAAAAAAAAGAAAACGAAACAAAACAAAACAAAACAAAACAAAACAAAACAAAACAAAACAAAACAAAACAAAACAAAACAAAACAAAACAAAACAAAACAAATAAAAACAAAACRAAACAAAACAAAACAAAACAAAACAAAACAAAACAAAACAAAACAAAACAATACATCAAGATTTAGGAATAGGAGGGGAGAAGGGAAGAAGAGAAAATGATGCAAATATCTGGTGATTCATTCATTCATTATTACTTATATAGCACACACACACATAAAAGTAAAGATCCAGAAAAATAACACATTAATAATCTGTCTTTTTGGTTTTTTGTTTTTAAAAGCGTAATAGACAGCGATGAGGAGACAAGAAGAAAAGAAAGAGGGGAGGAGCACGAGGAGGAGGTGGCAGAGGAGGAAGAAAGGGATGGAGCAGAGGAAGACTAGTAACTATGTGTATCGGTTGATACGGGTGACAGCTAGTAATAAAAAGTGGCTCATATCTAATAATGGAGATAAGACGACATGAGATGAGACCATACTTACATTGCAAAAAACTATAACAACCAAGAAAAAAAAAAAAAGAAACAGCAAGGAAATATATGTTTCAAGATATAGTGGTGGTGGTGGTGGCAGCAGCAGGAGCAGCAACAACAACACCAGATGATGATGATGATGATGATGTGTACTGCGTAGTGTGCGGTGATGCGGTGGAACAAGTAGAAGAAAAAAAAAAAAGTGGCAGTAAAGATACATTTTGCAGTATAAATAAATATAGATAAGATGTGATAATGAATTGTGATTGGTTAAGATTAGGTATATGCAAGATTGAGTGGTTCTTTTGTTTGTTTGCTGCCTGCACTAGAGATTAAAAAATCCAACCAGTCCGTAATACCGAAAAACTAACCGAGAAAGAGTGAAGTGAAAAATTTTATTTTTCCCCTCTTTTTATGGAAGAAAAAGAACAACTCCTTTTGTCGTAGGCTGTTAGAAGAAAAACAAGTATGGTAGCGGGTAACACTCATAATAGTAATAGTAATTGTAGTAATAGTAGTAATATGATGTGTGGCGTGCAACAGAAAACAGGGATTACAAAACAGTTCACAATAAAGACAATAAAGGACAAATTGACAAATTGCGAAATCGCCATAGTTTAAGTAACAGTCATAATAAGCCACGCCATACTAATATTTATCAGAAGATGACCCACCGCCGCTAAAGTGGAAGAAGAGAAAAAAAAAAAAATCAGCTAACATAAAAATCCCAATGAAATACGATTTTGTGTCATATATCTCTTGTTAAGAACTTTTTAGTACATGAAAAATATTTTTCAACTTCTTCTTCTTCTTCTTCTAACATCGTTTCTACAATTATATAAATACTTTAACTTATTCCCCTTCTACTTCTTGTTCTAATTCTTTTAATTTGACTTTCTTTTTTTTACATTTGTTTCTTTTCTTTTCTTAATTATCTTAATTATCAATCCTTATTATAATTACTATTACAATGTTTACTAGAACTTTTTCTCAATCTACTAAAACTGCTTTCCAAAAAGCTGCCATTAAAAAATCAATTCCAAGACCAACTACTCCTGGTAAAATAATTGTCAATAAATGGCAACCAAGTAATGGCAATTCATTCAGATCATTTGCTGAATATCGTATTAAAGTAACTAATCAATCACCATTGGCTATTGCTGCTAAAAATCAACTTGCCAAATAAATTGTATAAAAACTCATCAACTGCAATTCACAATTTACAATTTTCAGTTACGTTTTTTACGTTTTTTACGTTTGCTTGTCTTTTTTTTTTAATGTCTTGAGGATATCAAGAAACAACAACAATAATCATTCATTCATTCAGTTCTTTTTATTAGTTTTTCATTTGAGTTTTTCCCGTTTTATTTTTTTTGGTTCAATATTTATTAATCTTTTAGTTATTTATTGGATAATCCAACAAGATTCTTACTATTATTAAAAAGGGGAGGGAGGAAAATAAATGAAATATCTTGAAATTTTTAAATTTATATATATATATATATATATAATTATGTACTTATTATAGGGGAAGGAAATATATAACAAAAATAAGTTAATTGGAATTGGAATTGGAATCGTAGTAGTAACTAGTAGTAACTAGTAGAGTCTCGATGAAAATGAATATTGTTTTTTGGTCTCTATTTAGTAAACTTTAACGTTTAAACTTTTCACTTGTTTTGTTCCTTTTGTTTAGTCTTTTTTTTTTTCTGGTTTTCTTTCTTTCCAAGGAATTTGATAGTTGTTTATCTTCCAATTGTTGCTAATCTGTGGTAGTATAGACCTTCATTTATCGAGGAATCTTTTTACAATTACATTAATTCTAACGATACAATAGGATACAAAGTATATAATTATTATTAAGCTTAATTATTCGAATACTTAATCCTCCCCCCCCCCAAAAAAAAAAACATCTGTCCTTCCTTTCTCCCTAGTCTTTTTCCCCACATGTGCCTTTTTTTTTGCAATCTCTTTTTTTCATTCATCCTTTTGTTTTACTTCAACTTGCATATGCAAATCCGGAGCAACGGACAAGAAAGGAAAAAAAAGACAAAGACAAAGACAAAGACAAAGATCTCTTAATTGTTCTTACTATTACTATTACTACTACTGTTGCTTATGGTTACATTATCATACTGAGACATACTTGACAGAACCATTTCTAAGTTTAGGCAAAAAAATCACAATATTATTATTAACCATTGACCTCCCTCTTTGTAAAAAATATTTCGTATCCTCTTCAAGGTTATCATTTTTATCAATCAACAACAGAGTAATACTAAACATTTTTTGTCCTTGGTTAAGTTAATCTTCTTCTTCTAATTTTATTAGTATAATAAACTAAATCAATAAAGTTGTCATGACATTTATAAGTTTTTTTTTTTTTTGTACATAGTTACTACTAAATTTGTTATCTAACATGGTCTAGTTTCACTATTGGCTTGCTCAGAATCTTACCTTAAGCAATTGGTAAATCTTGTATTTCGGCACTCGCCGTAGTGGTCGCCCCGAAGGTTTTTACCAAATTAGACACTGGCTCCTTGTTTTAACTGGTCCACAGTCGTAGGGTGGACCAGCTCAGGAACCAATGTTGGCGTTAGAGAATTGGCACAAAGTAGTTTTAGTAACTGGCAACAACCGTAATCTCCAAGACAGATGTTTACTGTTTCAGCGGTGGCTCTCGTACTTTCTACTTTTGCGCCTAACGCCCTGCTTAAAAGAGATGCGCTGCACTATGAGAAGAGTTTCGAATCTAAGGGGCCACACCACTTTTACATCGTTTTCCTCAGACCTACTCCTTCCTCTCAATAGCACCATCCATAACATCGTATCTCCTATCCCCCAAAATATCCTCTCCTACACCAAGTATACAAGTGATATATATCTCTTTTCATTCCAGCAAATAAGACTTCAAAATTAACTTTGAAAGACCAATATGATACAGCAGCAACTTGATTATTACTTTTTTATTTCTTTTTGATCGTTTTTGATCTTTTTTCTATTTTTTATATCTTGTATTGTATTTTTTTATAATTTGTTTTATATTGTTTTGTCTTTTTTWAAATTTCTTTTGCATTTTTGCATATTCTTTATTTTGTTTTGCGTTTTTGCATCTTTTTTATTTGTTTTYATTTGACAGTTYGATAATATAACTTCTTTATAATATATTAAATAACACCTCAGTAACACWTTGATTATTTGTTAAATCTTCAAATTGTGACAGCAGCTTTAGCGTTGAACTTTAATTTATGAATTGRATTGTATTTGATATTGATTGGACAGCTTCATATGTAATTGGATACTAGTTTGGATAATTCGTTTTCATTTGTTTAACACCTTCTTCGTAATGTGGATTTATGACAACAGTGACATCAATTTCTAAATCTACTTCTGGAGTCTTATAATATAACAAAATCTATTATGCATTTTTTTTTATATTTTTTCATTTGATTATAGTTTTTTCATTCTTKATTGTATTTTTTTTGCATAATGTGCTCCAACAAGTWTTCAAACAATAGGTTCCAGGCAAGTTAAGAGAATCATTTATGGAATTGGTTTTTAAAATCAACATGAGGAGACTTATCTGATATACCATTAGTTATACTATGCGTTTTTTTATTTGTATTTTTTCATTTTATTTTATTTTTTATATTTGTGTTTGTGTTTTTTAACYGCATATTGTGCTCCAATAWAAAATTCAAGTRACAATGGAAAGAGCCTTGGTTATTCATCTACTTTCTGAATGGACATTGATTTGGAAAACCGCTTTWGGAGTCTTATAATTTATAATAACTACTTTATTATGAGTCTTTTTTATGCTTTTTTAATTYTTATTTTYATTTTTTGATTATTTATTTGGTTTCTTTTCCTCATAATGATGCTCCAATAATATTCCAAACARTAGTAGTGARTAGCGCCTAGGTTAWCCATTCTGTTACCCGATGATGATGATTTTGTTAACCGCTTGAGGAGACTAATCTTATATAACAATAAATATATTATGCGTCYTTTTTTGTATTTTTTAATCTATTATTTATATTTTTATATTGTTGATTTGTTTTTTAATCGCATAATGATGCTCCAACAAGCTTCCATAGGAGAGAARAGATTCCTGRTTCCTTAATGAATGAAATGGATTTTGAAAGTTGATTGTGAATTAGAAAAAGAAGAAAAAAAAAGTGGTATAAAGTTGCAAAAAAAATTTGGGCGCCAACAAGAGTTTAAATAGTTTTGTAAATTTTSTCACAAATATAAAGAATTATTGAGTGGAGCTAACTGAAGTTGGTTGCAAAACTTGTCTGTGTAACTTCACAAATAAATTTAAGCGCCRTATTTTAASTAAGGTAAAACACAATTAACAAGCCTATTTGTATTCATTACAACAGTAATAGAAGCAGATTATAATGTWCTTCTTATTTAAAAGGCACATAAAGCAAAATTGAATTGATCCCATAGTATTTAAAGTCAATAGTAGTAGTGGTGAGGAATAARACAAATGTTTAGTAATTSMATTACATTAGAGCAACGTCGGCTAAGTAGAAATAATCCCGCCTTGTACATTCTTGACCAGCTGTTGAACCAACCTRGTTCTRAGAATAATAATTATAGTCGATAGTGCCTAAATTATCAATAAAGCRTCAATGAATTTCATATCACACACATATATGAGAWGTACATATCAGGCAAGCGTAAATATGCATRTTTTTTTAGTATGGAATAGCTAAGTAGTAAGGATAACACAATTTAGCTTGAATAATCAAGGTMGGCCATAGGTGCCTGTAACCATTTGAAACAAATAAACATCGTTGGAAGAAACTGTAGTGGCWAAACAGAAAATGAATAATTACCTCTTGTTATACAATAATGCCAAATTTACCACAAACAAAAGACATGCTTATTATTGTCTGTACATATTTTCAAACGCTTGTGGTGGTATTGTAATACTCTTGAGATTGCTATAGTGTCTCATACCTGTTATTTGACAACTGGAATACTCAATAATGTTTGTTTAGCAAAAACATAATGATTTTATTGTATAGTGTCTTCTGTATGCAACARTCCYTCCTATGATATACTCGACAACACGGCCAAAGTAGAAGTCAACAATCCATTTCCTGTAAGATCTTCACTTTCAGCATTCCCCAAAAATTGAGATGTCTCTCTATCCCCACTTCCAATTCCCTGTTCAGTAATAAAAACTTTTCGAAAAGAAACAAGTAGAAGGTCRTCTATTCTGRTAATTTTGCTTCCATTATGACCTCTCATAGATAACTCRTTCAAGTGAAGTTGYAATGGTTGAAATATACTTAGCAAATAAAACCTAACATAAGCATTATAATATTTCCATGCGTTCAATATCAAAGCTTGTAAAGATACTTCCGATGAATCGGCAGTTTGYAAGTTATGACTCAATAARGCCATCAATTTTTCAAACAAATTCGATAACTGACGGTAATCAAAATCCTCTACCTTTTCACGACCCAAGCTTGATACACTGGATCTTGTYTTCAGTCTAAAACTTTTATCGTGATTGGGCTGATGTAAACAAAAACTCTCCCTTACAAAATTTGCAATCTCTTCCACACTAGCACTCAATATTGGACGCATTTTACTCTTTTGACCAGAGTCGGATATTGAAAAAGATGGGGTAAATAGTGGTTTCAAGTAATGATAAAGGTTGGAATATATCTTACTATCTTTGTCATGATCTAATTCACTTTCGTATATGCCCAAYCCTACTTCGGTTTGGTGGTACTTGTTTAGCTTATTCTGAATAAACAGATCTGCTGGCACAAGCATTTTCTTATGAATATCCAAAAAGGAACTGTTTGAATGATCCAAATTGGTTTCTCCATCTTCAATTGAAATATTTGGGTTGGTGAAATTATATATCTGAGCTAGTTCAGGATTGCTGATTATTGAATTCGAGCTATTTGAGGAAAGACATAAAGTTGTCTTGGATGSTTTTGAGAAGTCATCAAACTTACCGGACAAAGGTGTCGTGCCAGTCGCAACCTGGTTGGTGTCTTGTGGAAGGTTGCTGCCATTATGATGGGATCGATGAAACAAACTATGAAATGTGGTACTCATGGGTGAGCTCATTGAGCTCTTTCTTGATTTATTCATCTCATTTAACAGATTACCAGTTATTACTTTCCGAAACGAAGAACTGTCTTCGCTTATTGTGCTACTAGTATCCAAAAACAAATCTGGTTTCCGACTGCTTTGATTCTTGGGAAACTTCAACTTTTTGGCAATTCTCAACTTATTGCCACTAACACTCTTGCTTGATTCAGATGGAGATGTAGATTCTCGGAGTGTCTTTGGTGAGCTATCATCATCGCTTGAAGAGGGATGAAYTGAAATGTTAGATGATGACTTATTTCTAGTGAATAGCCTGGATAAAGCATTGCTAGTTTTAGTGGTTGAGTTAGTTAGGTTTGACGAAAACGAAGTATTCGTATTTAGTTTYCTCAAGGTGTTGAAGTCGACATTAGCAATTTGTGAA